>NC_056743.1:1481249756-1481278254 GCF_019279795.1 Protopterus annectens | reverse complement strand
AACCAAAATTTTGCTAGTTTACATCTCTTAGACTTGGTTTCCCCTTAGCAACCACTACACGGTGGCCATGTTGGTTTTGGTCTGCTGGTCCCTGCATTGACATTCCATGTATTGCATAAAACCCACATTTGTGGGTTTATAACCTTCGCTTTTATGTTTTATACAGTGCAGCCCGCTTGCTGGGCTGCGCTGGGTTTAAACATCGGCAATCGCCAAAAAAATTATATTTTAATATATTTGCATCAGGTTACTTTGCCAATGGCCACATATTTGGCCATTGGCATGCTGCCTAACACATATGCACCCTTTATTTGGAGCTGACATGGCTCCATTGCAGTTTTTGCAGAAACATACTCAGTTGTCAACTGAGTACATTTCTGCAGCTAAAACGGCTCTTACACGGGCTGTTCTGGGCTTCCTGGATCGCTAATCATCCTCATTTGCATGCTACTCGGCTGCAAGTGAGGTGATTAGTTTATCCACGCTTCACTCCGTAAGAGCCGTTTTAGCTTGTCTCTTACACGGACTTTGGGCTGTTCCTGGATCGCGAAGGCTGCATGGAGTCTTACACTACTCTTAGACTCCGTGCAAGCCTTCGTGAATCTGGCCCACTGTCTCTCAATATAGTTGCTGTATTGGTGAGAGAACAGTGCAACTTTTTTTTTTAGTGTTACATAAGTTTCTTTGCTTATTTGTACCTGCCTGCTGATTATATGCAAAGGAGAAGCAGTCATTGCTATTGTAGTTTTATATATATATATATATATATATATATATATATATATATATATATATATGGATCTACCTGACTACATCGACAGTTCACAACACCGACAGCTACTTCACCGACACCACATAATTGACAGTTCAGAAACACGACACCTCATACACTCGACACATCATAACAACAAACAAAACAAATCCCCTGTCCAAAACCCACACACACAACACAAGCACACCAAAATCCTTACAAAGCAACACTAACCTCATACACAACTATCTACAACCCTAACTGAAACCTAACCCTAAGGTCCGCCACTATCGCACACTCACCTAACCCGCCAGCCTCTAACCCTAACTCACTTAACACTCTAACCCAAAAAATATCACTACTGCACCCTTTACCTAACCCGCTCTAACCCTAACCCTAACTCACTTATCCCACCCCTATCCCTACAGACCGCCAACATCGCGACACTTACCTTACTGCATTTACCTAACCCACTCTAACCCTAACTCACTTATCCCACCCCCTATCCCTACAGACCATCAACATCGCGACACTTACCTTACTCGCCTAACGCCGCCACTCCAAAGATACTTACACATCCTTTCCCCCATCTCAGTGTTCTCAGCGCCGGTGTTTTCCTCCGGTCTTCTGACTTGTCGATCTTCTGAATCGTTGTCGGTGTTGTGAACAGTCAATGTAGTCAGGTAAATCCATATATATATATATATATATATATATATATATATATATATATATATATATATATATATATATATCTGAATTCTCTAATTTCTGTCTGCAAACCAGAGCACTATTTTTAGTGTATGCACCCTGCCACTGATTTTACATCATGTGCTAAGCATTACATTTTTGCATTGCAAATGTCTATTTTATTAGTTTAAAATGTGTGTTTGGTTATTTGTGCATTCGCCACATTACTATGTTGCTCTTCTTAAATATGTGTTGTCAGCAGATAAATACTTAATGCTGGTGGATGTTAAAGATGTTTACACAGGTGAGCACTTGTTTATAATACTGGAATGTTTGCTAATCATTTTTACATAGCTGTCCACCTTTTCCTCCTAATGGCTGTTTCTTAAATGTCTTTCTCTTTTACAAGATGCATAGAGGAAATTTCCCTCAGCTGTCCTTATCCAACATACTTCTAAAAACATATTCCATGCATACACTTGTTGTTTTCCTTTCGGCTTTTCCCGGTTAGGGGTCACCACAGCGGAACTCCGGTCCGCTAATGATTGACAGTAGATTTTTACGGTGCTGAGGCGCCAGCTCGACGCCCAAACTTCAACGAAGGCACGCCCATTCACGCATGTCTTTCGAACGCTACTCAACTGCGGGGAGGACATGCAGACTCCACGCAGAAGGCACTCCAGCCGAGAATCGAATGGGAGAACCTCTTGCTTTGAGGCGACAATGCTAATGGTGGATAAACTTTCCCATTAAATTTTTAGGTAGTGTGTCTTCATCACAGACTGGAAACTTGTCTGACTCGACATTTTGTTGTGAACTGTTATATATCTGTATTTCATGTAATACTGGATTTCTGAAGGGCAAACAAATAGTAAGATTGGAAAATAGTGATCAGTCTGTTCTGTTACTTTGTAACTTCTTCCAGTTTTTTGCAAGTACAACACCACATTGCACCTCTTTGGCTGCAATAGTTATACTTTTAATGAGGGTCTAGTAAAGATTTACTTCTCTTGTTTAATTTTTGTTACTTATTTTTGTGCATGTCTTCCACAGCTGTGACCATCCCAGCATGGGAAATGCACATGAGCAATATGATTTAATAGCACAGATACCCTGACACTGGTGTTCCCTAATTCACTCCCCTCCTTCCCCCACCCCCAATTCCCCCACAACCTCCCTATATCTTTCCTGTTATAATTAATGTGGTACTTTTACATAAATTCAGTTGACCGCCCTATGTTAAAAAGACAGTTCACTCCTTTCCATCAGCTTACACTCTATCATTACCACTTGCTCTACAATAATAATAAAAAATACTCAAACATACATACACAGTATAAAGTAACAACAGTAATCTAATGTCAAACCTATCCATTCTTCCCACACAGTCTATGCCATATAATACAGTTGTATGTACCCCAGTAATAATAATAACAATAATAAAAAATAAACTAGGAATATTTTTCATTTTATATATATACATATATATATATATATATATATATATATATATATATATATATATATATATAGGTTCACTACTAAATATCAAAATTCCACAATCCCAAGACTCTGAAAACAGAGGACCAGAATCTCGAATTACAAAAAAAAAAAAAAAAAAAAAACTATACTAATGTTTATGCGGGGGGGGGGGGGCAAGCCTACCTGCACCTCCCTCACCCCCTGCAACTTAAATATACCAACTCCGAGAAAGCACTACAGTACAGCAACATTCCCGTTCCGCACTGCACGGGAATCTCTATTCACTATTTTTTTGAGATTCTGGTCATCGGTATTCAGAGTCTCGCAATTTCAGTATTACATAGTGAACCCATCTATCTATCTATCTATATATATATATATATATATATATATATATATATATATATATATATATATATATATATATATATATATATATATATATATATAAAAATATATATATATATATATATAAATATATATATATATATATATATATATATATATATATATATATATATATATATATATATATATATATATATATATATATATATATATATATATATATATATATATATATATATATATATATATATATATATATATATATATATATATATATATATATATATATATATATACATATATATATATATATATATATATGTTTATATATATAAATATAATATACATACATATATATATATATATATATATATATATATATATATATGTTTATATATATAAGTATAATATACATACATATATATATATATATATATATATATATATATATATATATATATAAATGGGTCTGCTTCAGAAGACTGAAAAACCAAAAGGCTGAATCCCAAAAGACTGAAAATTCAAAATAGTGAATGGTGGAATTTGCCCCTTCTACACTGTTGTGCAATCTTGGAGTTGGTATATATAGTTAGCAGGGGGAGTGGGAGGCACAGGGAGCTTGCCCCCTGCATTAAAAATGTATTCAGTATTTTGGTTTGTCAGTCTTCTGAAGTAGAACCATGTGTGTGTGTGTGTGTGTGTGTGTGTGTGTGTGTGTGTGTGTGTGTGTGTGTGTATATATATATATATATATATATATATATATATATAGGCTAATGTTTCTGGGGCCCTTGCAAGCCTAGCCAAGAGTTTATCCCCAGAAAAGAAACCACAATCAGCACATGTCACCCCTGTCAATGAGGGACACAGGTTGAACCCCTGGGACAAAGTTGTGGTTGCCCATCCACTCATCAAGGTTGCTCTTGAAGAAGGTCAGTGACGTACTTTGCTTGACATGTATGGGGAGTGTATTCCAGAGATGGGGCAGCCTCTGGGAGACAAACTTGTCTTTCCAGCAGGTTTTGTTAATGTCACATATTAGATTTAAGCTTTTCGACTGGATACTACTCAAGATGTTAGACTTACAGATATGGAGCATCTCTAGTAGAGCAGGGTCTGAGATTTACTTGTAGGTGAGACACAGGTCACCTCTGAGCAATCTGTACAATACAGAGTAGAGCGATAGTGATTTGAGCCTGTCCACATAGGACAGGTGTTGCAGGCCGTGGATTCTCTTTGTGAGGTATTTCTGTGGCCTTTCCAGTTGGTGCAGGTGTTTGGAGAGGTACATACCAAATGGGGCATTGTACTCAATTATTGGCCTAATGAGGGAGGAGTTTAGAGAGGTAATAACCTCCTTTTTTCTAGATGCAATCCCTTTACTTATGCAATGAACCAAGTAAAAGGCTTTTCTGACCACTGCTGCTATATGATGGCCAAATGTGAGATTGTTGTCAACTTGTGTACCCAGGTCTCTCACCACAGGTTGTGTGCTTAAGGGACTGCCGCCAATGTGGTAATCAGCAGGGGTCGTGTTTTTGCAGAATGGCATCATAATATTTTTTTTTTACATTTAACGTTAGGCCATGACATTGGCACCAGTCATTTGTTGCTGTGAGACCCTTTGGAAGTATGTTAACATCATTTGGGGAGTCAATGACAGCACCCAACTTACAGCAGTTGTCCACAAACTTGGTCAGCCACAGACCTTTATTATTTGCCTGGACCTCTGAGAGGTAGATGACAAACACTTGGGGTCCCAGGACAGATCCCTGTGGGACACCACTAGTGACAGGTCTGCTATCAGAGGTAGTGGCATCTATTTTGACCTTGTGGGTCCTATCAGTGAGCCATTTGGTCATCTACCTGATGAGATAGGGATTTACAATAAGTTCTGTTAGCTTTTCGATGATGCCCGAGTGGGGGATTGTGTCAAAGGCTTTGGCCAAGTCAAGGTAAGCTGTGTGTACTGACTTTTCCTCATCCAGTGCCTTGGTGACAGTCTCAAAAAAGTCAACTAGGTTCAACAGGCAAGATCTGCCCTTGACGAATCCAAACTGGGTGAGATCAAGTGCATGGAGATTGTCTATGACCTTGTTTATGAGCTTCATGGCCTTACAAATCAGACTTGTCAAGCTAATGGGCAATAGTTACCAGGGTCAGTAGTGGCACCACCTTTGTGTAAAGGGATGACAATGGCAGTTCTCCACTCTGCTGGAATGAAGCCTGTACTTGGGCTATGGTTGAACGGGGTGCTCAATGGTGGGGCTAGTTCTTGATGGAGATGTTGCAGAATACAGCCTGGGATACTATTAGGTCCCATGGAAGTTTTATTCTTTGCCTTGGATAGGGCCTTTAACACTTGATCTACGGAGATGTGAGGTGCGGGGCAAATATCAGGGATGTCGAATGGGCCTTTAGGGCGGACAGGGGGGTGGAGTTTGCACTGAACCTATCTGCTAGCAGGTTGGCTAAGACAACAGGATCAGTGTAAGTGGCACCATTAAGAACTAATTCGGAACAACCCTGGGCTTTGCCAAGAAGGTTTCAGATGTAACTGAAAAAGGCTTTGTGGTTAGCCTTTGTTTTGGAGGCTAGTTTTGATTCACAATTGGCTTTGGAGGTTTTCATTAGTGATTTAATTTGTTTGTTGAGGCTAAGGAGGGAGTTTTTCCAATTGGGAATTTCTGCCTTTTTTACCCTAGAACAACAGTTTCTTCCTTTTGTTGTAAAGTCTGTTGATAGAGGATGCCCACCACATAGGTTTGTGTTTCCTTGAGGAGCAGGTTTTAGTTCTGTTGGGTATGGCTGTGTCCATGTAGTTGTATAGGTGCTTGTATACTGCACTGGCATGCTGTTCAGCATATTTGTCTGAATCCTCAGAGGGAGGCGGTGGTGGGAATCTACTGATACCCTCCCTTAGAAGGTTGTAGTTAGTTTTTGAAAAGTTTTTTAGCCTGGTTATGGCTGGGGGGGAGGGAGTTGGATGGGATAGACACTTCAAATGAGACAGACCGATGGTCTGATCTCACCAGCAAAGGACTTCCTATGGGGGTGGTGCAGCAGTCATCTGTGTTGGTGAAAACCAAGTCTAGGATGCTATCTCCCCTTTTGGGGGATGAGAAAAGCTGGTCTAGCATATTAGAATTGATTAAATCAAGGAATTGTTGGGTGAGTGCATTAGACCAGGAATAGTTCACTCAGTTTATGGTGGAGTAGTTGAAGTCACCAAGGATCAGGGTGTTAGGGGGTATATTGATGGACTCAAGCAGGTCCAGGTAGGAGTTGGTGTCCTGAGTCATGGAGGGGGACTATAGCTGGCTATAACTTGGATGGGTGTTTTTCCAATTGTCAATTGCACCTGGAGAAGTTCTGGTGCATTATGCTGGCAAACCAGTCTGGAGGTGTCCTTGCCTTTAATGAAAGTAGAAACTCCACCACCCTTGTTCTTCCCAACCTCCTTTTGGGGTTGAAATGTGTGGAATGGGGTATAGCCTGGTAAGGCAGGGGTGCTCTCAGCAGCCTTGAACCAAGTTTCCATGACTGCAGAGATGTCAGCATTTTCCAGTGCTATGAGAGCCTCCAGTGAGTGCATTTTCAGGTTAAGGCTCCTAGCATTAAGCAACATGACCTTCAATTTGCTTTTTGACAGATCTTTTATGTTGGAAGATTTGTCTGTGGGACATTGCCTAAAAAAGCACAATGGGGGAGACAAGAGCCTTGGCTAGAATCCTGAATCCCAGGCGTGACAAGTGGAAGACATCTCTGGCAAAACATCGAGGTCTGTCAGCCATGTCATCCCAGACAGACATATACTGAATGCCCTTGGAAAGACACTAGAAATTAAGCCAATTGTTGAAATCAATCAGTTTTTGTTGGTATTGACATATCATTCTTGATGAAGGTAGGATGCTGATTAGGGCTAGGGTCATATCTGCCTAGGACACATACTCTGACAGCTCAATCATGTCTCTCTTCATACAGTCCATGGAGGTACGTCTCAAGTCATTCACACGAACATGAACATTGACAGAGTCATACTTGTACCTGTTGTGGAGAAACTTAAGTGTGTGCATGATGTGGCAGATTCTGGCACCTGACAGACAACTGACCATGATCTTCTCATAGGTTCATAGATTACTACTGGACTAACTGCCCTTGTGAGCCATTTTAAGCCTAGCCAATTATCCCTTGTGAGACTCAAACCCTGCACCCTCTGTTTGTAAGGCAAGCACCTTAACCATTAGGCCACCCTCCCAACTGTATAGCTTGGTGAGGGGGACATCGGTGTGTCTCACAATTGAGTTGCCAATGACTACTATGTTTGGTTTAATGTTGTGCTTTATGGGCTGCATGAGTTTATTGTTATGCCTTACGGGCTGTGTTTGTGAGACACTGGTTTGTTGTCTGCTGTCTGTGATGTGTTTGGTGTTGTGTGTGGAATGTCTGTGAGTGTGTTTTGGAGGTCTCTGCTGTTTAGATAAATTTTGTTAAACTGCATTTTAAAATATACATAAATTACATTAATTACCTTTAGTCTTGAGTCAAGAATAACTCTTCAGGATGTGCAAAACATTTTCTTTTTATTTAAATCCACATACGACAGTGCTGGGAGACTATCTACACAATTTAAAATCAGTCTCACCAAGCAGCAAAAATACACTCTTTATTTAATTTCTTACCAGTAACATGCATGCAGAATTCTGACGTGGTCAAACAGGATTTCTGCAGACCCTTGTGCTTCTCACTTAATGCTGCACATGAACAATCATGTTTTTTAGTACCAATAATGTTTTAGAAAAGTATAGGCCACCTGGCTTGTTAAGCAGTCTTGTTTCCTGACCTTGTAGATTTTAGTACCAGTACATTCTAACTCCCCCACATTCCTTGTAACTATCTATCCCAGCCTGGGAAGGTCAGAGCTTACACACAGTGTTCTTTCTTGCTTTCAGAAACCAGTCTTTATAACATTCTTAAATCCTTCAGCACTTTTTTTTTTACATTCAGTCATCTGTTAATACACTTGCAGCTTGATATTAGAATGCAGTTGTGAAACACTCAGAACTACAATAAGTAATTGTGATTTGCATAACTATGCATCTATACTACATATCATTTTTAACATGAACAAATATTAAATAATTCATCAAACATGTTTGTGAAGAAATTGTAAGTTAATATGCATTGTATGAAGAATAGTCATGAGAGATACATTTTTCTCTAACAAGTTTTATTGAGGACCTCTGTATGTGTGTGTGTGTGTGTGTGTGTGTGTGTGTGTGTGTGTGTGTGTGTGTGTGTGTGTGTGTGTGTGTGTGTGTGTGTGTGCTGTGTTGTGCTTGGCTATGTGATGTGGATGGTGTGGTGTTTGCGCTGGCAATCTCCTCTTTGTCAAGGGTACTGAGTGAGGCTCGAGAGAGCATGGATTCCAGTTTACTGATATAGATGCATCTCTCGCAAGTAGAAGAATTATATGCTAGGAGAAGAAGGTTGTCAGTGAACATGAGGCAATTGCTACACTGTCTCATTTTGCCCATGTCAACTAGGTTGGCAGGAGAAACTGATGGGAATTGTCCAGACATAGTATTCTGAAACTTGGATGGACTTGGGGAGAGAGGGTTTTAATAAGGGTTTGTCCACAACAGTGTAGACCACAAAAACCTTGTTAAATGCAAAATAACTGGCCTGAAGCCCAAATGCTAAAACCAAAACTAAGAGGATTAGAATAACAAACAAATGTAATCAGGCTACTAACAAGCAGTAATAAATACAGCAGAATAAAACCACTTCAACACATAACAGTAAGGAGGAAGAACACAATAAATAAATGAAGTGTAATTTTTGTGTGTGTGTGTGTGTGTGTGTGTGTATGTGTGTGTGTGTGTGTGTGTGTGGATAAGGAAGAAACAGAAGATAATACAAGATTAAGAAACTAAGGTGGATGGCCTACCCAAATGCACTCTCTGTACAAAGTCGAGTGAGCTGATGAGATAGTACTAGGAGGAGTGTCCAAAATCCAAGAAGCAAGGGGGGTAGTCCTACCCAAATGATCACCCTGTACTCGGTACAGTAAGCAAATGAGATAGATTGTGAGGAGTGTCCAAAATCAAATTTACAGCAGGGGTGAGAGATTCCAAAGCCACCAAATTTAAGAACACTCAAACACTAGGGTGGGAGTGTGGGAAAAACGCAGACACCAAGAAAAGCAATCTCAAGCAAATTAATAAACGCAGCACAGTTTTCTATATATCTATATATATATATATATATATATATATATACACACACACACACACACACATATATATATATATATATATATATATATATATATATATATATATATATACATACACACACACACACACACACACACACACATATATATATATATATATATATATATATATATATATATATATATATATATATATATATATATATATATATAAATAACAGATGATCGACAGGTGTGCAAGATTGTGCAAGTCTTGGTATAGGGAAATATGCACTTTCTCCAAGACTGTGTGATCTCTGAGTTAGCTTGGAGGTGTGGGGGGTGCAGCGGGGTTTACCCCACAGCAAAAAACAATGTTTTATCTCTATTTGTTTTGTAAATTTTTGCATACGCTGAAACTGTTGATCAGTACATGCATACTTGTGTGTTGTCAATTGCAGAGTTGAGCTTTCTGTGTCGATTTGTTAATAACATTTCTATGTTTCAATCTATGTGAGTATACCTACACAACTTATATATATGTTTATAAATAAAATAAAAGCCAACAAGGCAACCACGGCAATAAAAATCTGTTTAATACAAGACATAAAACGGATGAGCGCTTTCACATAATAATATGCTTTATCAGATCTCAATAAAATACATAAAATCAAACACATTTATCCATTACAAAACCCAATCAAAGCTGCTGATCTTAATGAGGTATGTATATCTAAAACATGACCTCATCTAGTCTTAAGTCTACGCCCACTAAACACAGGCTTAATACTAACACTGGTGTTATAATATATAATTTATATAAATCGAAAAGATTGACATGGCAATGTTTACATCTGGAAGCCTGTCTTCATTTGTGTATTGTTTCCAGGGGTATGCGAGTGCTACTCAAGAGGTGGCAACAACTCAATCTGGATACTGATTTTAGTTATATTAAGTTAATGCTGGAATATTATTCACCTTTGGAAGAGCAGTTACTGCAGCAGACTGAACAAATGCAAAGAGACTTGCTGCTGTGATTTAAAGGCGATAGTTATGTTAATCAAATTGGCAACGTTTTTTCCAACATCATGCTATATGAGACTAAATTACAACAAATAAAGCAAAGGAAACTACAAAGGGACTATAATGATTTTAGTTTAGGCAATGTATTTGTATGACCTAAACAAACTACTTCTACTTCGGGACTTACACCACTAGATACACCCCCTTCAACTCAGGTGCATGAGCATGCAGACAGAGAGACTGTTGATTCAGTTGCATTTAATGAATCTTTAATCACACACACTAGTAACATCGTAGAGGTTTCCAACAGCTCCTCGACTCCTCCACCTAATCAACAAGCTCTCATGTATGAAAGAAAAGGAGCAAAACCAAAAATGTCCTCCTCTCTGAATTTGGAGAATTTTTTGCCATTACCGGTAAAGCAAAGACTGACTGCGAGTTTGAGATCAACCAACAGAGGGAGACAGAAGATGAAACACTCGGTGGAGAGGTTTCCAAGGAGCAGCACAATGCATCAGTGAATGGCCTAGTAGTCAATTTATCTGATTATACTCTGGATTCTATGGAACTGGCTGTATTGAACAAAGGATTATCATTCATTCCTGCTCTTTCCACCAAAGTAAGTGATGTTTTAACATGTTTTAACAGACATTAGAATGTTTGCACACAATATTGCACTTAAATTGATGTTTAATACAGACTCGTCACTTGGTACACAAATATACATACGTCCGAGTGTATTTACTCCTATGATGCCCGCTCATGTAGACTTGTTTGTCAAAGTATGCAAGAAGGAATTATGTGATATACACACTGTCCCTCATCATAAAGATTTTCATAGCATGAATTCTTTAGAGAGACAAGCCTTAGAGCGTTTGCAGAATATAAATGAACTGAGTATAAGACCAGCTGATAAGGATGGTGCCATAGTGGTGTTAAATAAAGTTGAGTACTTGCAAGCCATGTTTTTGTTATTGGAGGATGAAGGTATTTATCAAAAGATAGATCAGTCTATACTTAAGAAAATCTTAGCTACTATTAATGACTGTTTGTATGACCTTCTTATGTGCAGACTTATTACTGAAACATTTTATCAGTTTTTGACTGTTAACATCCGACTGTGCCCATTATGAATGGACTACCAAAAATTCATAAATCAGTTCTGAAACTGCCTATGAGGCCCATTGTGGATGGTGGATGTTGGGCCACTGAACCCCTATCCATATATGTAGAGGGGAGATTGAAGTCATTGGCGGCACAAATACCTACTATCTTGAAAGATACTACACAATTTTTGAAAGATCTGCATGATCATGTACATGATATTGACATTGGTTCTTGTTTATTAGTTACACTAGATGTTAAAATTTTATTTACATGCATACCAAATACCTATGGTATTGAAGCTATAAGGGACATCATAACCACAAGGCAGGTTTTTACTAATGATATTTTTCTGATATGCACATTTTTTGAATTAATACTTGATAATAACGTTTTTTTTTTTGTTTGATAAAGAACTGTATTTGCAGAAATGGGGTGTCGCCATGGGCACCCCATGTGCAAATACATATGCAAATTTGGTTATGTATTTCTGGGAGTTGCATCATCTATATAATGATGTGTCATATGGACATGAGAAGATGTACAGATGGTTTGTGAATTATGTTTTTTGCTGTGGGGAGGGGATGAAAACTCTCTACAAGAGTTTATTATACAGTTAGAGTCTACAACAGATTTTTTTAAATTTACTGTTAAGTTCTCCAATGTGGAAATATAGATTTTAGATGTTTTGATTAGGAAAACTGCTGAAAATAAGATCTCCACCTCCCTATATCACAAAATTTGTTGGAGAAATGGTCTATTATACAATGAAAGCATGCATCCCAGACACATATTTCCGAATATTGTAAAGAGCCAGTCTATGAGACTATCAGACTATCTAGGATATGTAATGATGAAGATGTGTTGCGACAAGAAATGGGCATTCTAGCTCAGTTGTTTAAGGATAGAGGCTACAATACTAGGATGGTGAAAGAGATATAGGAAGATGTTTTAGTTAGGAGATCAGCCCCTATTGTATCAAACTTACAACCACAAACTGAGGGATTTTATTGTAGAAAATCTAAAAGACCATTGGTATCCTTTAATATTAGGTATACAAGTGATATTAATCTTGTACGCAACACTATAAAGAAGAATTGCCATCTTTTGACTTTAGATCCGCAGACTGCTAGGGTAGTAGGAAATATGCCTAGCTTTGTTTATAGAACTAATAGCAATTTGAAGGATCTGCTATCTGATACTAAACAATATGTTAACACTACACATAGTAGGTTAGGCACTTTTCCTTGTGGCAGGTGCAGAGTATGTGATGTTATAACTAAGGTACAGGATTTTATTCAACTACAAATGGACTTCATTTTCAGACTCAGGTTTGATGCGGACTGTAACACTACTTATTTAGTGTATTTGGCCACGTGTAACCACTTTTCTTGTTTATATATAGGTAAGACAATACAATGGTTTAGGGATAAGTCAATAGACACATATATGAAATAAAAACAAAAAATATTACTAATGCATTGGCCAAGCAATGTAGGGTCTGAGAGCTGAGCCTGTCCCAACTCTCTCCTTGTAACCCTTCCCAGCTCCCCTTTCACAGGAAGGGTGAAGAGTCTGTATTAAACACCAATTTAAGTGCAATATTGTGTGCAAACATTGTAATGTCTGTTAAAACATCACTTACTTTGGTGGAAACAGCAGGAATGAATGATAATCCTTTGTTCAATACAGCCAGTTCCATAGAATCCAGAATATAATCAGATAAATTCAGTACTAGGCCATTCACTGACACATTCTGCTGCTCATTGGAAACCTCTCCACTGAGTGTTTCCTCTTCTGTCTTCCTCTGCTGGTTGATCTCAGAACCAAAACAAAGGCTAACCACAAAGCCTTTTTCAGTTACGTCAGAAACCTTCATGGCAAAGCCCAGGGTTGTTCCGAATTAGTTCTTAATGGTGCCACTTACACTGATCCTGTTGTCTTAGCCAACCTGCTAGCAGATAGGTTCAGTACAACTCCACTCCTCTGTCCCCCTTAAAGGCATCCCCTGACAGTGGTGCCTCACTGTCAGTCAGAGTACTGCTACTCACCTCTACCTTTGCAGTCACTCTGTCCAAGGGAACATCAGTACCCACAGGCAGCTGTGGCTCAGCTCCACTCTCACTGCTACTGGGTTGCTACCTCCCTGAAGTAAACACCTCACCAGTCCTGGCTGCAAGTATGCAGTCTGTCCGGGTCTTCCCCGGGCTACCAGACCCACATGCTTGTCTCCTAGCCTGACTGCATATAGCTGCACAAACACATGGTACTGCCTCATCCAAATCCTTTCCTATCAGGACATCTGCAGGATGGTAGTTTGGTACCCCTGTTGTCTCAAGACAACCTACTATTGGCATTTTGTCTTCCCAACTTACTGGATCCCTCACCTTTTGTTCCCCACCTTGCCTCCATGGACACATCTATGCCACATGGCCCCACTGGTTGCATTCAAAACATTTAACCCTAGCTCCTGGACCATGTACCTAGACTAGTGGCTTCCCCTGCTACTGTCAGATTCTGTTGGGGCAGTCTGTGCTGCCCACCCTGGGTTCCTTTAGACCCATGAGCAGTTCTGGGGGTCTCTTTCCTGTGCAGGGCTGCCCTGTTTACCAGGTATAGGACTCCCTTCTTCCCCAACTCATCTGAAGTAGCACATTGTCTATCAGCTAACCAGATCCTCATGTCCTCAGGCAAAGTGCTAAGGGCTTGTTCCCGCACCAAAATGTTTGCCAGCCCTTCAGAAGTGGTGACCTGACATCCACTCACCCACCTATGGAAATAAGTACTCAGTTCCACAACATATTCACACACACTTTCATCTGCCTTGCATCTATGCTCACAAAACTTTTCCATATACGTTTCAGGTGATAGCTTAAACAATTCTAACAAGTGATTTTTAACAGCAGTATAGTCAAAACATGCAACATCAGACATTTTTGACAAAAGAGTTAAAACTTTACCATGGAGTAAGGGGGTCAGAAACTGTACCCAGAGCCTCTGGTCAACACTATACTGTTTGCATACCCTCTCAAACATATGAATGAAATTATCAAAATTGTCCCCCTCTTTAAACTGCGGAAGAAATTTACTGACCTTTTGTGCTTCTGGGGTCCATTTACTCCCTTCCCCATTACCTCCATGACTCTGGTGAAGAGTCAGCATTTCCCTCTCATGCCTCCTCTGCCACTCCTTTTCCTCAGTGTCTATCTCCAAACGCATGACCTCCAACTCAAGTTTCTTTAGCTCCAGATGGATTTTTAAGTCCTCTGCAGAAAGGTTGAGTTGTCCATTCTCTGAGGGTATTATATCTCCACTGCCAGTCTGACTGTCCTCCTGGTTGCTGTTTTCTGATGCCGCTGTAACCAAGGCTGCAATCAGGTCTGCCTTAGGTTTCCATGCACCAGTCCCCTAGCCTGGCACATCTCCGCCAGCTGGCTCCTTGTCAGCTTTCCATATTCCTCTGCTGACATGCTGCCTGGTCACCCTGACTAACTAAGCTAACAAAAAAATAAAACAATTGTGATCTGAACTCTGAGTATTCACTGCATGGTTGATTTAGAGTACAAAACACCTTCAGAGCTCACTGTACACAAGCTACAGGAATTCACTCTACCCACACCACTACAAGCCAATTAGTATTTGCCAACCAATTAATATGTGGTGTAGATATCCCACCACTGCCAAACAATTAATATTTGACGCCCGTGCCCTGGCCCAGCAATCAAGGAGCCTCAATCTTCACCACTAATACCAGCGAGGGGCATCTCATATATGAGGGAAGGATAACAAATACACACAGTAAAGTGCAATTTCCCTTAAGAGCACACAGAGATCACAGTCAGTCCGGGGCTGGTCGCTCCCTTGCTCTCCAGGTCCCTAATAAGACTCCCCACTGGCACAGCTACAGGGTCCAGATCTCAGCCAGGTGGGCAAGCTAAAACCTCCAGCATCCTCTCTGTCCAACCAGTGCTTCATGTCCCTGCCCAAGTAGCTGACACACACACTTTGAGATAAAAGTTATACAACCACACAGACACTCCTGGGGAAGGCTGGCATAGGTTCTCCAGCTGTGTACCTTTTACCCAGACTATACAGTAGAAATCACTGCCATCACCCAGCTAATATTTATCAGCTACTCAAACGCCCTTAAAAGGGTGTCCAATTATTACTGCGCAATATTATTATCCAACTGGTAAGTGTGACTAAACAGTCAAGGCTTATTAGAGTGACTTGGTACAGGATCACTACATGCATGCAATCTACTCTAGAGCTTAAATTTTCTCTACACAAAACAGCCACAGTTAAAAGGATTTAAAAATATTTAATAGTAAGTAATTAAAACACAAGACAATACTTTTTACTACACAGTGCTAGTCAAGAGTCCAGAAATCACAGAGAAATACTTAAAATAATTCAGTAGTACAGTTCTGACATCACAGAAAAACACGTAGTCTAATCTTTCAAGTTTCTAGCTATTTCTAAGAGAAAACACAAGTCTAAGATAAACTTACATATAGAGCAAAGGCAGAATGCTGATAAGTTGGATGGTCAAGACAAAAAATTTTTATTTTTTTTTTTATTTTACATTTGTTGACCGGGCTAGTCCAGCTGGATGCATATCCCTTTTCAGTAGAGGCCCGGGGAGAAAAGCTCCTAATAATAAGAAAAGTTAAGAACTACAGATTGATAGAAATCTTAAATTGTGAGAATAACAAAACAGTAAAAAACAGTATATACATGCTAGTAGAAAAAAATGCTTAATGTTCTCTGATTCTCTCTGTTTTTAAAATTACATTTCTGGTTCACACTACATCATTCTTCACAATTCCTTGGGTTCCCATTACATCATTCTTCACACTTCCCTGAGTTCCCAGGCTAACAGAAACTACATTTACATTCTTCACCTCTGGGCAGAAACCAGAACAATAAAGGACAGTTATGCATGCAAATTCTGGCCATTAAATCTGGCCTTAAAACAATAGCAAGAATTCCTTCATCTAGAACGGCTGGAGCCAACTTTAAAAATCAAAGACAGTTATAAAATGCTTGACTTAGCTTCCTTACAGCAGAGTGCACTGTTGTTACATTTTTGCAGTTCCACATGTAACAGTATTTTTTTCCATTTAAGACAACAAGCCTGTGGTTTACTTTAATATTTACAGATGACAGAATTATCTCCAAAATTCTATCTGGCTAGGCTGGCAGCCTTCACCTATCCTCACCCAATCTTTACATACCCCCCCCCCCCGGGGAACTCAAGCTAGTTTTTCAAGTGACTCTTGAGAAATGCTACTTGAGGGAGTTAGGTTTATCTGAGTATACCTTACCCCATTCCCTGTCTTGAGATCCCATCTGCATTGGCATTGCTAATCTTACTGCGGTGCTACATGGGCATATCATATGCTTGCAACTCCAGACTCCATCTTAGTAACTTGGCATTTTGCTGGCTGGCTCTGTTTAACCATGTTAGGGGGTTGTGATCTGTCATAGCAGTTAATTTCCTTCCATAAAGATAAAGCTGAAGTTTCTGCAGTGCCCACACTATGGCTAGACATTCCTTTTCTACAGTTGCATAGCATTCCTCCCTGGGTTGGAGCCTATGACTGAGATAAACCACTGGGTGTTCTTCTCCCTCTGAAGAACTCTGGCTAAGTATAGCCCCCACCCCATGGTTCGAAGCATCCACCTGCACAACAAATTATTTGCTGTAATCTGGACTGGCTAACACAGGGGGTCATCCCAAAGCTTCTTTAAGCTTCTCGAATGCCTGCTCACATGCTGGGGTTCACACTACCTGATCTGGCCTGTTCATCCTTGTCAGGTCTGTGAGGGGAGCAGCTATGGTACTATAACTGGAGACAAACTTTCTGTTGTACCCTGCTGTCCCTAAAAATGCCCTCACCTGCTTTTTAGTAACAGGTGTAGGCCACGCCTGAATGGCTTCCACTTTGGCAGGGCCTGGCCTTATCTTACCACTCCCCACTCTATGCCATAGGTAGGAGACCTCTGCCATACCCACCTGACATTTTCTCAGCTTAATGGTCAACGCTGTCCTCTGTAGTCTGCCGAGCACCTCCCTGACATGCTGAAGGTGCTGTGGCCAGGAATGGCTGTAGATGGCAATATCATCTATGTAAGGAAGAGCAAACCCTCCTGCTCCTGCTAGGATATGATCTACCAGCCTCTGGAAAGTTGTTGGGGCATTCTTCATCCCAAAGGACATCTTTGTGAACTCATACAAGCCAAAAAGAGTCACAAAGGCTGACTTCTCTCTAGCACTGGGAGCCAAGGGCACCTGCCAGTAACCAGTGGTAAGTTCAATGGTTGTAAGATACTTAGCCCCACCCAGCTGCTCTAGGGCCTCATCTGTCCTAGGCATGGGGTAAGCATCTGACTCTGTGTGACTATTTAATTTCCTGTAGTCCACACAGAACCTGGTACTTCCATCCTTCTTTGGCACCAGCACCACTGGGGAGGCCCAGGGACTGCTGGACTCTTGAATCACCCCTAGTTCCAACATCTCCTGTAGCTCCTCCCTCAGAGTCTGTTTGACTCTTTCAGGTACTCTATAAGGGGCCTGCCTAATAGACCTTTGGGTCTCGTATCTACCTGAGGCTGCTCCAGGTGGGTACACCCTGGTTTCCTAGTGAACATGTCCCCAGATTCCTGGATCACTGCTTAGATTTCTCGAACCTGGGTAGGAGATAGCTGCTGGGACACTGCTACCCCTTCCACTGAGGAGTCAGCCCAAGCCTCACTGAGGAAATCAGTCCCCAGATCTCCCTCAGACTCCTCCTGCAATCCACTGCAAATTCTCAGCACAAGGACCTCCCTATCATTGTAATGTTTCATCATGTTAACATGGTACAATTTGTGCCCCTGCCTTCTGCCTAGCAGTTCCACCATGTAGTTAACATCACTTGCCTTTCTTACCACCTTGTTATGTCCCTCCCAAGCTGTTTGCAGCTTGTTGTGTCTGACAGGAATGAGAACCATTACCTGCTGCCCCACAGCATAATCTCTAGCTCGAGCATTCATGTCATACCACACCTTTTTCTATTGTTGGGCTGCTGCCAGGTACTCCTGGGCCAAGGGCATGAGTTCCCTCAGATTTGTCCTGAGGTTTAGGATTTATGCCACAACAGACTCCTTATGAGACTCGCACTCACCTTCCCACTCAGCTCGAATTAAATCTAGAGGTCCCCTCATCCTATACCCATACAGCAACTCAAAGGGTGAAAAACCTGTGGATTCCTGGGGAACCTCTCTGTAAGTAAACAACAGATGGGGCAAATATTTGTCACACTCCCTCTTAAACTGATCTGCAAATGCCCGTAGCATGGACGTGATTGTAGAGTTTAACCTCTCAACAAGACCATTAGTCTGGGGATGGAAGGGGGTGGTCTTCATGTGCTTCACCCCACAGGACTTCTACAGACAAGCCAGCAGGTCTGACATGAAATTGCCACCTCTGTCAGTCAGTATTTTATTTGGGAAACCTACTCTGCTGAAAATCTCTAATAACGCATTTGCCACCTTCCCTGCCTCAGTGGAGGACAAAGCCACCACCTTAGGTTATCGTGTAGCATAATCCACTACCACTAGGATATACTTTTTCCCTGTGGAACTTGGGGTACTTAGAGTACCCACAAAATCCATAGCTAATCTCTGAAATGGCTCCTCAATCACAGGCAAAGGCATCAAAGGAGCTCTCACCTTGTCTCCTGCCTTGCCTACCTTTTGGCACTGTTCACAGGTCCTGCAGTACCCTGTTACATCTCTGGAAATTCCAGGCCAATAGAAGTTCTGCATAATATGCCTCTTTGTATGTTTTATGCCCATATGACCTGCAAAGGGAATGTCATGGGCTATGGCTAGAAGTGCCAGACAGTAGGCTCTAGGCACTACCAACTGCTGTACTCTCTCACCTTCTAGCCCTCCTTCAGGGGTCCACTCTCTGTATAGTAACCCTTTGTCCCAGTATACAGATTCCCCCTTTCCTTGAGAATCAGGTGCCTCCCTAGCTACCTGGCTCAGGCCTTGCAATGTGGGGTCTGAGAGCTGAGCCCGTCTCAACTCTGTCCTTGTAACCCTTCTCAGCTCCTCTTCCACAGGAAGTCTGGCATCCTCTAACAGTGGTGCCTGATTGCCAGCCTGGGTACGCTACTCACCTCTACCTTTGCAGTCACTCTGTCCAAAGGAACATAAGTACCCACAAGCAGCTGTGGGTCACCTTCAGTCTCCCTGCTCCTGGGTAGCTCCCTCTCTGAAGTAATTACCTCACCAGTCCTAGCTGCAAGTATGCAGTCTGTCTGGGTCTCCCCAAGCTACCAGACCCACATGCATGTATCCTAGCCTGACTGCATGCAACTGCACAAACACATGGTGCTGCCTCATCCAAATCCTTTCCTATCAGGACATCTGCAGGATGGTAGTTTTCTACCCCTGTTGTCTCAAGACAACTTACTATTGGCATTTTGTCTTTCTTACTTACTGGCTCCCTCAGCTTTTGTTCCCCACCTTGCCTCCATGGACACCTGTATGCCACATGGCCCCACTGGTTGGATTCAAAACATTTAACCCTAGCTCCAGGACATGTACCTGGACTTGTGGCTTCCCCTGCTACTGGCAGATTCTACTGGGGCAGTCTGTGCTTCCCACCCTGGGTTCCTTTAGACCCATGAGCAGTTCTGGGGGTCCCTTTCCTGTGCAGGGCTGCCCTGTTTGCCAGATATAGGTCTCCCTTCTTCCCCAACTCATCTGAAGTAGCACATTGTCTATCAGCTAACCAGATCCTCATGTCCTCAGGGAAAGTGCTAAGGACTTGTTCCCTCAACAAAAGGTCTGCCAGCCCTTCAAAAGGGGTGACCTGACATCCATTCACCCACCTATGGAAATAAGTGTTCAGTTCAGCAACATATTCACTCACACTTTCATCTGTCTTGCATCTGTGCTCACAAAACTTTTTCCTATATGTTTCAGGTGTTAGCTTAAACAATTCTAACAAGTGAATTTTAACAGCAGTATAATCAAAGCATGCAATGTCAGACATTTTTGACAAAACAGTTACAGCTTTACCGTGGAGTAAGGGGGTCAGG
The DNA here is from genome assembly GCF_019279795.1 of Protopterus annectens. Classification (NCBI taxonomy): domain Eukaryota; kingdom Metazoa; phylum Chordata; order Ceratodontiformes; family Protopteridae; genus Protopterus; species Protopterus annectens. The sequence goes on along the minus strand of NC_056743.1, from coordinate 1,481,257,541 downwards.
AATCGTACCCAGAGCCATTGGTCAACACTATACTGTTTGCATACCCTCTCAAACATATGAATGAAACTATCAAAATGATCCCCCTCTTTAAACTGAGGAAGAAAATTACTGACCTTTTGTGCTTCTGGGGTCCAGTTTCTCCCTTCCCCATTACCTCCATGACTTTGGCGAAGAGTCAGCATTTCCCTCTCATACCTCCTGTGCCACTCCTTTTCCTCAGCTTCTATCTCCAAATGCCTGGCCTCCAACTCAAGTCTCTTTAGCTTCAGATGGATTTTTAAATCCTCTGCAGAAAGGTTGAGATGTCCATTCTCCGACAGTATTATATCTCCACTGCCAGTCTGATTGTCCTCCTGGTTGCTGTTTTCAGATGCTGCTGTAACCGAGGCTGCAATCAGGTCTGCCTTAGTCAGGTTTCCATGCACCAGTCCCCTAGCCTGGCACATCTCCTCCAGCTGACTCCTTGTCAGCTTTCCATACTCCTCTGCTGACATGCTGCCTGGTCACCCTGACTAAGCTAACAAAAGAAATAAAACAATTGTGATCTGAACTCTGAGTATTCACTGCATGGCTGATTTAGAGTACAAAAGACCTTCAGAGCTCACTGTACACAAGCTACAGGAATTCAGTCCACCCACACCACTACAAGCCAATTAGTATTTGCCAATCAATTAATATGTGGTGTAGATATCCCACCACTGCCAAACAATTAATATGTGACACCCATGCCCTGGCCCAGCAATCAAGGATCCTAATCCTCACCACTAACACCAGTGAGGGGTGTCTCATATAGGATCGAAGGATAACAAATACACACAGTAAAGTGCAATTTCCCTTAAGAGCACACAGAGATCACAGTCAGCCTGGGGCTGGTCACTCCCTTGCTCTCCAGGTCCCCAATAAGTCTCCCCACTGGCACAGCTATAGGGTCCAGATCTCAGCCAGCTGGTCAAGCTAAAACCTCCAGCACCCTCTCTGTCCAACCAGTGCTTCGTGTCCTTGCCCAAGTAGCTGACACACACACTTTGAGATAAAAGTTATACAACCACACAGACACTCCTGGGGAAGGCTTGCACAGGTTCTCCAGCTGTGCCCCCTTTACCCAGACAATATGGTAGAAATCACTGCCACCACCCAGCTGATATTTATCAGCTACTCAAAGGCCCTTAAAAGGGTGTTCAATTATTACTGCGCAATATTATTATCCAACTGGTAAGTGTGACTAAACAGTCAAGGCTTATTAGAGTGACTTGGTACAGGATCACTATATACATGCAATGTACTCTAGAGCTTAATTTATCTCTACACAAAACAGCCACAGTTAAAAGGGTTTAAAATATTTAATAATAAATAATGAAATCACAAGACAATACCTTTTACTACACAGTGTTAGTCAAGAATTCAGAGATCACAGAGAAATACTTAAAATAATTCAGTAGTACAGTTCTGACATCACAGAAAAACACAATCTATTATTTCTAATTTCTAGCTATTTCTAAGAGAAAACACAAGTCTAAGATAAACTTATATAGAGAGGAAAGGCAGAGTGCTGATGAGTTGGATGGTCAAGACAAAAAATGCTTAATTTATTATTTGTTTATTTATCATTTGTTGACCGGGAAAGTCCGACTAGGTTCCACAGAGCCTGTTTTCAGCGGAGGCCCGGGGAGAAATGCTCCAGATGCATGTCTTAATGCTCTTTGATTTTCTCTGTTTTTAAAATCACATTCCTGGTTCACATTCCATCATTCTTCATACATCCCTGGCTTCCCATTACATCATTCTTCGCACTTATCTGGGTTCCCAGGCTAACAGAAACTACATTTACATTCTTCACCTCTGGGCAGAAACCAGAGCAATAAAGGACATTTAGGCATGCAAATTCTGGCCATTAAACCTGGCTTTAAAACAATAACAAGAATTCCTTCATCTAGACCAGCCAGAGCTGACTTTAAATTTCAAAGACAGTTATACAATGCTTGACTTAGCTTCCTTACAGCAGAGTGCACTGTTGTTACATTTTTGCGGTTCCACATGTAACAGTATTTTTTCCATTTAAGACAACAAGCCTGTGGTTTACATTAATATTTACAGATGACAGAATTATCTCCAAAATTCTATCTGGCTAGGCTGGCAGCCTTCACCTATCCTCACCCAGTCTTCACATAAGGTATGGTATCAATAGTTTTATACCCCCAGAATCACAGACGAGAATGATTCCTATGCAGAGGTATACACAGATGCCCTGTACCTGACCAGATCAAAACCAGGTCCTCCTGAAGCCAGGTTATCGCAGTAGGTAGTGTATCAGTCTCATAATCTGAAGGTCGTGAGTTCAATCCTCACACAGGGCAGTTTTAAGGGGGAGATCCCTGGTGGTCTAGTGCTTAGTATTTGGTGCTCTATTCCTAAAAAAACAAGCAACCCTGATGGACCTCAAATATAAGCAAATAATATAACAAGAGGAAAAAAGTAATGTCTAAGAAAAAAAGTGAACTGAGTCAGAAGAGGAAGAATTCTCTCCACAGTTTGGACAAGCAAATCAGAACTCTTGTAGAGTCCTCTAAAGTGAACTAAAAGCAAAAATGGCATCCCTAACCAAAGATAATCATAAGGCATTCTTTAACTACATCCAAAATCTAAAAGGGAATGCCCCACTATGTGTTTAGCTGGTAGTGGACAGCACCACTCATACTATACCGGAGGAAATTGCCAAACTGATAACTGACAGATTTGGTGCAAACTTCAACACCCTCTCCACACCAGCCATACTCCAAAGCATACCTGACACCAGTCCTCTGCCTAGTATCTCTAGAGATCCGGTCATAGCTGCACTCTCCAAGGCCTATAACATGGCCTCAATGGGAGCATATACATCCCAGGTTGCTTACTAAGCAATCTAAATAAGGTAAATTCCCAACACTGGAAAAACTCCCTTATAAGGTGAAGTCCCAAGACTGAAAAAACTCTCTTATCAGCCTCAACAAAAAGCTGAGATCCAGCATCAAATCCTCTAAAGCTAACTATGAACACAGAATTTCAGCAGATAGTAAAGACAACCACAAGGCCTTCTATAGTTATGTAAAGAATCTCCACGGCAATACCCAGATTTACTCTGAGCTACTGCACAATGGTATCTCCTATACCGAGCCAACAGATATTGGCAATATACTTGCCAAAATATTCAGTGCCAACTTTACCCCCCAAAGGACCAGTCACAATACCAGTAGATTGCCAGGCATCCAGTATTACTGCTGCACAGGTTAAAACAGCACTGTCCAAGGCCAAGAATGCAGCTTCTATGGGACCTGACAATATCTCTGGCTGTGTTCTACATGAACTACAAAGTGAAGTGGCACCTTATCTGTGTGCCCTGTTAAATCACAGCCTCACCTCAGGCTTTGCGCCTACCGAATGGCACACTGCTACAGTCATCTCTCTCCACAAAGGAGGAATGACTACAGACCCTGGGAACTACCACCCCATTAGCCTGACGAGTCTGATATGCAAAGCTATGGAACACATCATCATGGACCTAATAAATAAGGATATAGGGAATCTCCAAACTCTGGAACCCACAAAGTTTGATTTTGTGAAGGATAGATCATGCCTGCTCAACTTGGTAAACTTCTTTGAGTCAGTCACCAGAGCTGTGGATGAAGACAAGGTGGTTCATACAGCCTACCTTGATCTGGCCAAGATCTTTGATACCATTCCCCACTCAGGAATCATAGAAAAACTCACTAAGCTAGGCATCAACCCCTATATCACTAGGTGGGTTGCAAACTTGCTCACAGGTAGAACCCACAGTGTGAAAGTAGTTGACTCCAAGTTAGACTGCTGACCAGTCGGTTTGGTCCTGAGTACTCTCCTGTTTGGTATCTACTTCTCTGAAGTCCAAGCCAACACGAAGGGACTCTGGCTGACAAATTTCACAGACAATTCATAGGTTCATAGGTTTATACTAGGCTATCTGCCCTAAGGCATTTATAAGCCTAGCCCAAATTTTTGTGGCTTACGCCACCCCTTATATGAAAAAATACTGTGCCCATTAGTTTGTTGTGCCTCTGTCCAGCAGTGACACAGAGATGATTCCCGGGGTAAACCTACGATCTCCCATCCACAGGTCTAGATTTCTCTTGAACAGAGTCAGCGAGGTGCTCTGCCTCACATGGACCGGGATTTTATTCCACAGCATAGGGAGTCTCTGAGTGATAAATCTATCCCTCCAGCACGCCCTATTTATATCCGTGCTAAGGTTTAAGTCGCTTGCTCTAGTGGTTTTGGTGGATTTGGATTTTTGAGGTGGAGCATGTCCATTAATTCCGGGTTGGACATGGCCTTGTATGTCAGGCACATGTCACCTCTGAGCAGACGGTATGCGACTTAATAGAGCTGGAGTTTCTTCAATCTGGCAGCATATGACAGATTTTGGAGTCCCTTTATCCTTTTGGTGAGAAAATTTTGGGGTCTCTCCAATTGCTGCAGATGTCGGGCAAGATAATGGGGCATTGTACTCGATCATTGGTCTGATAAGTGAAGAGTACAGGGGAACAATGACCTCACTAGATCTGGATGTGAATCCCTTCATGATCAGGTGGGCAATGTAGAAGGTCTTTCTAACCACTTTAGCAATGTGAGTGTCAAAAGAAAGGCCACTGTCAACCTGGGTCCCCAGGTCCCTGATAACCTCTTCTGTGCTTAGTGGATTGCCACCTATATGGTAGCTTGGGGTTACCTTGTTTTTCCCGAAGGGTATGACTATACACTTGTGGCGTTTAACTTCAGACCATGGCTCTGGCACCAGCTATCTGTTTCCGTGAGTCCCTTCTGAAGGATATCCGTGTCCGATGCACTTTCCACTATGGCGCCCATTTTGCAGTCGTCTGCAAACTTTGTCAGCCAAAGTCCTCCCATGTTGGCCTGTACTTCTGGGGAGTAGATGCCAAACAATAGGGGCCAAGGACCGAGCCCTGTGGGACACCACTTGTGACTGGCTTGGAGTCTGACACAGCGCCAGCAACTCTAACCCTGTGGGTTCTGTCCTTAAGCCAGTTTGCAACCCATCTTGTGACATATGGGTTTACATTTAAGCTGGTAAGTTTTTCTACAATACCCGAGTGGGGTATTGTGTCGAAAGCCTTTGCAAGGTCAAGGTAGGCTGTATGGACTGCCTTTCCTCATCAATGGCCTTGGTGACTGTTTCGAAGAAGTCAACCAAGTTCAAAAGGCATGATCTTCCCTTGACAAAGCCAAACTGGGTCGGGTCCAATGTCTGCAAGTCCCCTATATCTTTGTTTATGAGCTCCATTATGATCCTCTCCATAGCTTTGCAGACTAGACTTGTTAAGCTTATGGGGCGGTAATTACCAGGGTCCGTAGAGGCTCCGCCTTTGTGGAGTGGGACCACAGTTGCTGTACGCCACTCCTTGGGCACGTATCCTGTGGTAAGGCTGAGATTAAACAGCTGCCTTATGTGCGGGTTTAATTCCTCATTTAGCTCGTGTAGCACACAGCCGGGGACACCATCCGGTCCCATTGATGCTGTGTTTTTAGCTTTAGAGAGAGCAGCTTTCACCTGCGCATTTGAGATGTCCGGGAGGCTGCACTCGGCTGGGATAGTTATCTCTCCTTTAGGGGGGGAGAGGGGGGTGAAGTTTGCACTGAACCTGTCTGCCAGTATGTTGGCAATGTCTGTGGGTTCAGTGATTTTTGTATCATTTTGGACTAATTCTGAGCATATCTGGGAGTTTCCACCCAGGTTCCTAACATAGCTGAAAAAGGCCTTATGATTGTCCTTTGAATCCATGGCAATTTTTCTCTCAAAATTGGCCTTAGTTGATTTTATGAGTGCAATTGCAAGTTGGGAGCTATTATTAACTTTCTAAGTGATGCTGACATTCTACAGAAAGGCCTCACTGAGACCAACGACTGGTGTCAGAAACATGGCTTTAAGCTCAATGCCTAAAAATGTGTCATCATCCCCTTTAGGAAGAAACCGGTTCCCATGAATTATAACATTGATGGTAATCCACTGAACACAGAAGGCGTTATAAGAGATCTGGGAACACAGGTTGACAGCAACCTCTCTTTTGACTACCACATTGCCACTGTGGTCAGAAAGTCCTATGTGACACATCTCATTACTAAGGGTTTTACATCCAGGAAGAAAGAGGTCACTGTCTCCCTCTACTCTTCTCTCATTAGGCCAGTCATTGAGTACAATACTCCATTTGGAATTTACCTCACTAAACACCTGCAACAACTGGAGAGGCCGCAAAAGTACCTCACAAAGAGGATCCTAGACCTTAAACGTTTGTCCTATATATGTATAGACTCAAAAAACTCCAACTATTCTCTGTCTCATATCGCCTACTTAGAGGCGATTTCTGATTGACTTACAAAGCCATGTCTGACCCAGCTCTGTTAGAAATGCTACATATAAAGAAATCCCAATCCCTCCGCACCACACTCTCCAAAGACCTCAACCTCATTACCACAATCAACGGGATATGCTGGATGGACAGGTTCATCACCCAGAGACCGCCGGTGGTATGGAATAGACTTCTCATACAAGTCAAGCAGAGCACCTCACTGGCCCTCTTCAAGAGAAATCTTGATGAGTGGATGGGAAATAGAAACTTCACCCTAAGGATCACTCCAGTGGCTTTAATCGACAAAGGCACTGGGAACTAAGGTTGGGTGGCACAATGCCAAAGTAACCCTATGGGCTAGGCTTGTAAAGGCACCAGGGCCATTAGCCTAGTACACACTTATGAGCCTATGAACCTATAAAACAGGACCTAGTGGATCCACTTGGTATTCTCTTTAACCATAATCTGAGAAGTGGCTTTGTTCCAGCAGAGTGAAGAACAGCAGCAGTAATCTTCTTGCACAAAGTGGGGGCCATCGACTGACTTGGGAATTATAGATCCATAAGCCTAACAAGCCTCATCTACAAGGCTATGGAAAGAATCATCATGGACCTTATCAAGAAGGACATAGGCGACCTTCAAACTCTAGACCCAACCCATTTTGGCTTTGTTAAAGGTAGATTATGCTTATTAAACCTAGTAGACTTCTTCAAGAAAGTCACCAAAGCCCAAGATGAAGTTAATACACTGCACACCACCTATCTTAACTTATCCAAAGCTTTTGACACAATCCCCTACTCAGGTATCATTGAGAAACTCTCCCAGCTGAGAAACAAGTCTTACATCATTAGATGAGTAGCCAATTGGCTCACCAGCAGAACACATACTGTCAAAGTTTGTGACTCCACCTCTGCCGGTAGACCTGTAACCAGTGGTGTAACACAAGGATCTGTGCTGGGCCCTTTAGTGTTTGTAATCTATTTCTCTGAAGTCTAGGCTAAAATAAATAGCCTTTGTCTTACTAAGTTCACTGATGATTGCAAACTGAGTGCAATCATTAAGTCCCCCAATGATGTTAACACATTACAGGAGGGGTTAACACAGACAAATGACTGATGCCAAAGCCACTGTCTAAAACTAAATGAAAAAAGTGCATTATTATTCCCTTTGGCAAAGTAGAATTCCTTGCTAATTACAATACTGACAGCACCTCCCTAAGTTCAGACCCAGTGGTGTGAGATCTGGGAACACAGGTTGATAGCAATCTGAACTTTGACCACCAAGTTTCCACAGTGGTTAGGAAAGCCTTCTACATTGCGCACCTCATAAGTAAGGACATCACATCCAGGTCTAAAGATGTTATAACTCCACTGACTTGATTGTCATCAGACCATTAATAGAGTACAATGCT